>NC_141099.1:21554353-21565470 GCF_041138505.1 Cibotium barometz
AGTCTGAATAGACATCTTGAACGCCTTGTATTGTGACCCGAGACCACGTAGACAGACTTCCACCTTATCATCATCATCTACTGAAACACCAATAGATGCAAGGGATTCCACAATACCCTTGATCTTCAATGCATAGTCATTCACAGACATACTTTTTTTTTTCCACAGTATGAAGTTCATTCTTCAACTGTATCTTTCGCGCCTTGGTATTCGTTTCATAGAGTTTTACCAAGGTGTCCCACACCTCCTTGGGGGACTTGGCATCCTCTATGTGCCCAATCATGGTGTCCTGTATACTGATAGAGAGCCAATACATAACTTTTTTGACTCCTTGGTTCCAATCCTTGAACTCTTTCACATCTGCAGAGCAGTCGAATTGATCTTCGGTACATGGTATTGGATTACTGCAGAGACAGTATGGCCTGGACATGTTGTCCAAATATGGTATGACAAGCTGTAAGCCTATTTTTGTGCCATTGGATCAGAATGGCAAGTTGAGTACAGATTCAGGAGAGATCTTGGAGGATCCTACTATGTATAGGCGCATAGTAGGAAGTTTGATCTACATGACGATCACCAGACCAGATTTGAGCTATGCTGTTGGGTTGGTGAGTCAGTTTATGCAGGTTCCACGAAAATCGCATTTGGATGCAGTGAGACACATACTGAGGTATGTGAAGTCTACTTTGCATTGTGGACTATTCTATGAGACTGGGACAGAGATATGTGTACATGGGTACACAGATGCTGATTGGGCTAGTAGTATCTCACATAGGAGATCTACTAGTGGATTCATGTTTTCTTTGGGGAGTGCTGCTATGACTTAGAGCAGCAAGAAGCAGCCTACGGTTGCTCTATCCAGTACAGAGGCCGAGTACAGAGGAGCTGCTATGGCAGCATGTGAGGTAGCTTGGTTGAGAAAGCTACTTGCAGATTTGGGTCTATCAGTGGATAGATAAGTTGTCATTTTCTGTGACAACATTAGCAGTATACAGTTAGCCAGGAACCCAGTCTTTCATGCTCGTACGAAGCACATAGAGGTCCACTACCACTTCGTCAGAGAGAAGGTCTTGGCAAGAGATCTTGACCTTGTTTATGTCAGCACAAAGGATCAGGTAGCTGACATCTTCACCAAAGCATTGGGTACAGAGAAGGTCCACAGATTCAGGGCTTCGCTTGGTGTACATGAGATGGAGTTGAGCTCGAGGGGGAGTGTTGAGATATCGAGCTCGTCTATTGAGGCGGTGGACACTGAGATGACCCGCCTGGGGGATAGGCCCCACACTTACACCACTGGCATGGTTGGTGAGATCTTGGGTGATATGCGGCCAGTGGGATGACAGGCTGTGTGACAATTATTCTAGAGACTGGCATAGTTATAGCGCCAGCTTATTTAGTCGGGTTCACACTATAGAGAACTCGTGTATGTATTTGGTTGAGTACCTTTCATATTGTGTGTACTCTTATTCTTGTATATGGTGTGTTGAGTGTTGAGTAGAGAAGAAGAAGATTTCAACCTCTCACCTTGTGTGTTCTCTATTAGGGTTTTGTGAGTGTGTGTGTGTGCTTGTTGCAAGAGCTCAAGCTCTCTTCCCCCCTGCATCTTTTCAGTAATTCTATCCAGACGGTTGGTGTCACAGTGGTTCCTCCATGCTACCCTGGCTGTTTCCACTATTTTCAGCCGGGCAAGAGCCATTTTGCTCCGCTCATTGTAGCCTGTGACGTCAAAATATTCTTCCATGGCTTCCACCCATTTCTCCACAGCCTCGCCCAGGTTCTCCCCTTCTCCTTTGAAGGGTCCTGGGACTGAGTCCTATGAAGAGCCTTGCGCACATCAGGGTCAAGCTCGTCATCTTCAGAGAGAGGGTCTGGTTGATGGCCACGGTTTCCTCGTCTCATGATTCTGCCAAAAATTTATATATTATTAAATTTTTATTTTGATATCATCCACGAGATCCTAAGACTTAAGAGGTTCAAAAAACAATTTCTTAAGCAAGACAATGATCTTATTGGAGATCTATGACATATGTCTGATAACATATTTTTCTTTATCAGATCGTCCGTAAACAATTACTTATACAACATGTTATTTTTCTCTAGAAAACATTTCTATATTTATATAAAAGTTGCAATATGTACATAGAGCAGCTCGGCTCCAGAATCACTGCCTCAGTCGTAATTGTATAAAGAAGCGAAACTGTGAAGAAGACATACCATGGTACACACGATTCATTACACAAAGAGGTGCTGTAATTCTATTTCTCGGGATAAAGCGGCTAAGAAGTCTAAAAAATTGGCATGAAGTTCTGAAGTTCCTGGGTGAATGATCACAAAGTAGAACATGTTGAACAAGCCCTAGTCTTATCAAAATCATGGCCAAAGAAATATTTTGCCTGAGCCTCTGACGCTGACTGGTACTGATATTAATACACCGTCCTCCACAAAACCACATATACCGACGTCACTCAAGAGGATCAGGAAAGTAAAGACTCTCAAAATGGCGAGCGAGTCTCACTCTGCTCATTCGGGTTGTCAGCAGAGTTGATGAGGTGATCAAATGCAAAAGCTATCATATCATCCTGACTCTGAGAGAGTCCAGGAATTCCAGATAGGTTGTTCGAGGTGTCCATCTATAAATTTTCAATTCAATTTATAAGTTTTCAATTTTTGAAGTTCATTCACATAGTATTAACAAGTGAAAAACATTTCTTTCCCAGATTTCTATTAAAAATTTAGGCAATTTCTGCTCTAATACCAACTGTAAGATCTCTCTGCCCCCTCCGCACACCATACTCCCGGTAAGCTGATAGGTGGAAGCAGCCCCCTCATGTGCGGGGCAGGGTTTCTCACTCGGGGCCTCGCCCATGAATGTTTGGGCAGGAGACTAGGCTGGTGGTCACTTCGAAAACCGAAACCGAAAAAAATTTCCATGCCCGGAAAGCGAGGACGATTCCACCTTTTTGAATTTTCTTAACGAATTTTTCTAACGAGATCAATTCTAAACTATCCTTCACCTGAATAAACCAGATAGAAGGAAACTATCACTGATATAATTTGATCATCTGAGTAATTTCAACGCTTTTTTCCTAATCAAGATCAGGCACAATCGTTGATCCACTCAATTGAGAAATTTATCAGGGAATTAACTAGCTACTCGAATCCTAGCGTAATCCTAAGATTTTTCAGTTTGATTATTAAAACTCCACTGATTCCAGCCTAACCCCATCCGGCCCATGGGTTAGCCACCACCCTGCCACTGGAATCGGTAGAACCAAACAAGTACTCACCCACCCATAATTGAATTGCCTTTCTTAACTTTAGCTTTAGAAAACAAATACGCACACACTCCTCTTTAAAACTTTAATATAAAAATAATCCATTGACAAAATAGATATGATCACAGATTTCATAATTCAAAATTTCCATTCAATCCCTTGTTTCACAAAAACAGTACCACTCTGGACTCTCCGTTGGGACCAGCTGGTCAGCAACGAGATCTAGTAACAAATTACAATAATCATTTCGTCAACATACATATATATATCTTCCACGACATACGCATGGGTGTCCTAAGCACCGCGAGCCCATGCATCGCCTGGTCAGAACCCTCCAGGATCCTCCTTAGGTGTCCTGGTACTTCACTCAGGGATCGCTTCGTTGGCCCTCGCCCATCATACCGGAAGCACACCATTTTTCACCATACCCAGGCTGGTCAAGACCTGGGCAGGTTTTTGCCGCGTGAGCTGTCCCTCGAACACTTCCCGCCCCAGCTGTTGCAACCGAACTTCCCTTAGTTAAACACATATGCCAAATGCTCCCTCCAGCATTCTGGCGTAAGACAGTCCTTTAAGAAAATAGGGTTTCTATGCAAGTTTTTAGTTTTGATTTTGTTTTTGAATACAATGGTTATATCTTAATTTCGTATCCCAATACTTCTAGATCACAGGTCTGGATTCCCAAGCAAAATTCTTCGAATTCTGTAATCTTGATCCTCATATCACAATCAAAGGTCTCAACTTAGTTTCAGATTCGGTGGGTGATTTGAGTGCATTTTTCCTGAACTGGGCACATCGTTATTGATTGAAACTGACGAAGGAATTAGGTCTTGGTCAATAGTCTGAATCAGAGTTTGGGTCTGGAAAGGTTCTTCCTAAACTATCTTTCTTGAATGTAATATTTCAATTTTTCTTTTTCTAATTTTCGTTCATTGAATATTTGCTTACAGGTTTCTAAACTAAACATGAATTCCTATGAGGAATAAAATAATCATTTATCTCGATCTCCGACTTCGATAGTTTAATTGAATTTTCTCATTACCATCTTAGTGAATATGAAACGGTAGCATTTCTTCTCACAAATTATCTACTTATTCGTTTTTTCTAATTTTTATAAAAATTAAATAAAGGATTAAGAGAATCCTTATTTAAACATAAAAATTCTATATGCATCTATTTATGAATAAAATCTAATTCTGATGAAAGTCACACTTTTATCATCATAAAAATCATTTATGATGAAAATCACTCTTTTAATATGAAAGAATTTCTTTTATGCATCCATTTATGCATAAAAATCATTTATGATGAAAATCACACTTTTAATATAAAAAATATCTTTTATGCATATGTTTATGCATACAAATCATTTATGATGAAAATCACTCTTTTAATATAAAAGAATTTCTTTTATGCATCTATTTATGCCTAAAAATCATTTATGATGAAAATCACACTTTTAATATTAAAATACATATGTTATGCATAAAAATAATTTATGATGAAAATCACTTTTTTAATATAAAAGAATTTCTTGTTCTATTAGCTACAATTTTGGCTTTGTCTTGACACTTTACATGAGAGGGTGGGGTTACAACCAGCGGCGGTTAGGAGCCATGCTCCTCATATCATCTAGAAGAGATGATCAGTGTTGCCTCCATCCCATGAGGCCTCATCAATGTCTTCCTTCTTTGTCATTACATTGGCTTCTTTGGCTCTCTTTTTATGCCATTAATCCTTTGCTATGTAACCAATTTTGCCACAATGATGACATGTTATCTTTGTCCTTGGTTCTTCTCTAGTCCTTGGTCTTGGTCCTCTTGAGAAGAGTGCTTTCTCCTCACTTGATGTAGCTTGACATGTCTTGGTCCTCTTGAGAAGAGTGCTTTCTCCTCACTTAGCTTGACATGTCTTCCCTCAAATCCTCTTCTCTTCTTCTATGAGTGCTGCTTCCACTACTGCAATGGTTGGATCTGGGAGGTTCTTTAAGATAGCCACCAAGGTTCTATACTCCTCAAGTGTCATGCTTTTTAACAATATGGCTATGGTATCATCTTCTTCTACCTTGAATTTTTAAGCTTATTTTTGAATTCTTTTGCTTTGCCCCAAACAATTTATGTAGCTCATCCCAAGCACCCTTAGATATATCTTGTGATGCAGTATGATGAATAAATCCATCTCCCAATCCTAACCCTCTTGAGTAGCAACACGAAGACTAGGAATGACAAATTCCCACGGCATGACCGCTTCTTGGCCATATACCATTTTGAATGGTGTGCAATTAATAGCCACTTTGTACGCAGTACGATAGGCCCATAAAGCTGTTGTAAGCTTTAGATCCCAATCCGTGCGATGAGCTTCAACTGTCTTTGTCAAAACAGAGATTAAGGTCTTGTTGGTACTCTCGGCTTGGCCATTCGCTTGCGGATAGTAAGGAGTAGATTTATGATGGGATATCATGAAATTTGTTGTGAGCTCCTTAATCACTTCATTTATAAAATGCGTACCATTGTCCCTCACAAGTTCAAAAGGACAACCGAAGTGTGTGATTATATTTTCAAAGAGAAACTTGGCTGTTGTCCTTGCATCTGCCTTACGTGTCGCCTTCGCTTCAGCCCATTTGGTCATATAGTCAGTGGCCACAATAATATAGGGAGATTGTGTGTTTCGGGCCGCTGGGCTAATTGGACCTACAAAGTCTAAACCCCACTTTTCGAATGGTTGGTTTACTTTGATCGGATGTAGGGGGGTTTAGACTCCTCACCCGGATCTGTTAAGTCTATCTCCTTAACTACCGCCGCCCCGCAGGGCCATCGTAGACACCGCTACTCCCATTGGTAGGCGTTCGTTGGGCTTTTGTGTAGACCACTTTACGTTCCCCTGTGGTGAATGATTTGAAATGCTCAGGTGCGGGGTGTAAGTCTACTGGTTCTTGTTGTGCCAGGCTTTTTTCTTTCAATTTCGCCTCCTTTTGTTGCTGAGCTAACTCTTGGTTTTGCCGCCTTCTTGCAGTACGACTTAGTTTCGGCTTCTCTTCGATTTCTAATTGGGCGACGTCATGAGGTTGTGGAATACACCACATGACACTTTGGAGGTATTGTCCCCAATTATCCTTCTGATGAGCGTCAATAGCTCCTACATAACTAAGCCATTCTGCAGTGGATCTCTCCTTGTTTATTGTGGTTCGCACATTAGCTCCATAGCATTGGCGCTTATGTCTCGTTTTCTTCTTACCAAGTTTTTGATTTTTGTTTCCATCAGATTCGAACTCACTTGGTCGATCTTCACTTGTGTCCCCCTCACGATGAACTGTAGGAGGTCACTGTCCTAGGCCTTGAGCACCTTGCTTCCACATTTGGGTGAATATTTGATTCATCCCCCCCATTAGGCTCAAAGTCAGTTTGTTCTTGAGATTCATACTCAGAGTTACATTGGTCAGAGTCTTCGCTACTGTCAGTTGAGTTTGCCACTTTCTTGCCATCAGGAGTCAACAAGTGCATAACACCTATCATGTTTATTGGCACTAACGGTGGCATATCTTGCCCCTCAGGTGTTACCCAACTTGTGCCTCTATTTTTCCATGTGTCTATGGTTGCCGCTAGGTGTACCCAATCCACGTTATCCGACTCAGTCATACCCGGTAGGACATCCATATAAGGAGAATCTTTCCCATCATCAGTCTCTTTTTTGCATGTATAGCAATACCTTAATGGGGCGGAGTGAATAGTGGTATCCGATCGATTATCAATGATAACCTTGCTTCCTAAAGGATGTGCACGACCATTCTCAAGATCAACTTGAATGACAGAGTCCTGGAATTGTAGGTAGACATGGTTTTTCGACCAGTCATGCACCATTTGTGCTTCCCTCATGAAAGGATGTCCTAAGATCATTTGATATGACATAGGATGCTTAGAGAAATCCATTACAATGAAGGTATGTCTTACCTTGTATCCCAGAACCTTGATCTTAAGGTCCCTTAACATTTCAATAGGTTTAGCTATGGTTCCGTTTGCCATCTTAACCACTATGTTTGTGACTTCGAGGTGAGGTCTTCCCATAGATTCCCAACAGTTTTTAGTCACAATGCTCACGCCAGCACCACCATCAAGGATTCCCTTTAGAGTTAATCCCTTGGTAGTAATGGGGAGGGTTGCATTAGATTCGTCACTTTCAAAGTACTGTCCCAACTTGTTAACAGGTATTTCAACGACCGAGTCTTCATCTGGGTTGGGTTGTAGATCCCAATGTCCCCCTTCATCTTGAAGCGTGTCGGGTCTATCCATATTTGCAAATTGTGGTAATCCCGCCTTTAGTTCTCCATTGAGAAATGCCCGAAGAGCTAAGAATAGCTCAGGATCTTCGTATAATTTGGATATGATCGTGGTTCTGATTTCAGAGGACATGAAATCCATTAGCTTAGACACATTCAATGGTACTTTTCGAGACATCGCCCCTTGACTAGGGACTGGTGAAGATGGAATCACTTCCTCTTCGATGGGGTCAGGCATTCCCTCACTAAACATTCTTTCAAGCAAAAAGGGTGTTTGCCCACTTCCTGATGTCCTATCCTCACTTTCTTCCCGAATGATACTAGGTATAGCTAACGGTTTATGGTTCCTGTGAGGTTGAACTTGTGTAGGAAACACTGTGTCTGGAATTTTGATTTTTCTCGGGTTTGGCTCCAGTTCTCTTTGTGTTTCTTCCACCAAACCCCTTAAGTGTTGCACTTGTTCAATCTCCTCAACTGGGTTTGGGTAAGTTCCAATCTTTTTCTTGAGGGTTTTTGGCCCACATGGCTTGTCTTGGGGAGTCTCAGTCAGTTTGGGTGGCCGAGAGGGCATTAACTGACTTGGTTGTGGGGCCGAGGAGTTTCCTTCTGTTTCCCCTTATTCATGTACTCGCTTGATTCTCCCTCGTTGAGCTCCCGAGTGGGGTTCTCCCTGCGTAGACTGAAACGCTTTCTAGTGGCTCAGGCTCTAGCACCCGACCAGCGCGTAGTAGATGCATATGACGTGGGTACCCTACGGGCGTTGGTAACTACCCTTGAAGGTCCACACAAGTGGTCCGCACCCCGTTTTTACTTGTTTTTGTATTGTTTTTAACCCGTTTCTAACCCCCTTACTTATGGTCAAACCTGAACTAGGCCGTGTGATAGCTCGAAACGAGCGTATCGTTTAAAGGGTCCTAGCGTGCTTTACAGCATCGTGTTCGCCTATACAGAGCTCTTGTGGTCCTCAAAATAGTCTGTTTTCTTGTGGGGGAAGGGTGAAGGCCTATTTGCTTGTGGAGGAAAGGGTGAAGGCTTTATCCCACATGCTTACTTCACTCCTTGGGGAGTGGGCTACATATAGGGCTCAACTTCCCATAAGCTCTCACTTGAAAGAAAGCTATGGAGGCTCACTCTCCTATATATATATATATCAAAAGATCGAGGCTGGGGTCGGGGTCGATTGGGGGTTTTTCTTTTCAAAATTTTTTTCTCCAAATCCACACGTTTGGTTTTTTTCGTTTAAAAAAATTTAATTTTTTTTTTCAAAATTAATTTTTTTGGGATAAGTTTTCTAGGGTTTCTTTCTAGGGTTCAGCCTTGGCCGCGGCGCAGTTCACACACAACACTGGTCTGGGGATTCAGAAATCCCCCCTCACACACAGAAAACCAGATAACAGAACGCACGCCCACACGCGGAGCGGAAAAATAACAAAAGAAACAGAAATGCAGAAGACAAATTCCAGAAACAGATTGCAAAACACGGAAACACCTCAACAACAAACACACAGTCGCCTTTCCTACAGTGTAAATTTCACTTCACGCAGCAGCTCGATCTGCAAACTGGAGCTTGGTGCAGGGCAACTCCCCGAGAGCGGCGCCAAAAATGTGCGCTTTTGTTGTCGCACGAGTCATAGTTGGGGACTTGCCGAACACCGTATGCGAGCCACGAATGGCTGCAAGCATATAACCAGGAAAGCAAGCTCGAACAGAATGCAAAGGTGTGTCACTCACCGCTAAAACCGCCACCGTGAAGGATTCCCGCGTTGCAGTGAAGAAGGAGCTGTCGTCGCCGCTCTACCGCCTCTCCGCCCGCCGTGCCGCTACACAGTGCTCGATCTCCCTCTCACACACGCAGGAGAAGGAAACCAAGAAGATAATTCAAGAGCACTCTTGTATTCAACACATGAGAATAATGGTTTTAGGGTTACATTTGACTCTTATAGGTGACTTGGTCGTTCACACATGGGCGCCCATACATGGCCGGCCGATCCTAACCCTTATCCTATTGATATTCAAGGTGCGCCTCTCATCGACGATCACCCAATCCCTTTATCCTTTGCATATGGTGCCGACAAGCCCGGCCCATGACTCAGAATACTTAAACTAATCATCATTTTGTGCAGAAATTTCGACAGTGCAGTTTTCTGCAAAACAAGCATACGTACTCTATTGTGGACCGTGCTACATAGCACGAGTTGTTTTCTGTTCAGTCATTGCTTCATTACAGGTAGCTTTTGCATCAATTTCAGTCAGTGGCCATGGCTAATAACAACAATGGTGTATTGCCTATTTGTTAATAAACTTTTGGAATATGCTTCACCTAAGGGGGTATTTCTAGCAGCCTTTGATTTGGTCTCTTAGGAAATCATTATGTTTTACAAAATGTCAAAATTGAATGGAAGTACACTGCATGTTTAAAGAAATTATTTTGCAGGCATGATTTTTTACGAGAAGAAAAGACTCCTCTATGTTTTTGTTCTAAATTTCAGACTTTTGCGAAAGAGTTTACTGATTTGGGTTCACATGTATGTACGGTGGATTTTATTATAATTCTAGATCTGAGGATTAGAAATTGACTAGCAAAGGGGTTAAATCACATCACTGTTAAACCTCTAAATGCACATCTGGCAATTAGTGCCTTACTAGATTGTTTGGCAAAGGGGTTAAATCACATCACTGTTGAACCTCTAAATCCACATCTGGCAATTAGTGCCTTACTAGATTGTTTGGCAAACATTGCCAAGAAACTCCAATTGGATTCTTCGCAGCTTAATATGATTGCTGGCTATCCTTACATTTTTATGGAAAAAATCAAAGGGGTTCCCAAGAAATGGCTATCAAACGAGAACTCTTGGGCTAACCCTTACTTCATGCATTCTTCATCACAACTACTAAAAAAATTCATGGTGATTGGTCTTGATAAAGCACCCAATAATGTGTCCATTATTTGTAAACATCTTGCATATGAGGCAGGGAGGAAAAAGTTATCAGGATAATAATTTTATGGGCTTTCAGACAATCCTTTCAAAATTGCCAAAGGTCTAGAAGAAGAACTTGGGAGCATGCATATTGAATTTCTTAATACTAGATTGTCGGTGCTTGTTCCTACTTTTAAAATCCATAAGAATAAATTTAGATAGATTTCTAATGCGGCTAATGGTATCTTCATAGATTTCTAATGCGGCTAATGGTATCTTCATAGAAATTACTTCTATCATCACTAATGTCCTTAACTTGGTTCTTTGTGACTTTCACACGATCTGTGGGATTAAGCAGCAAGAACTTAAAGCTTTTTTAGGTATCCATTCTAACCCTTTTTGGAAACTCAACCAAGGCAATCCTAAACCTTCGAGAATCTTTCACATATTCAATGCGGACATCACATAGTGCTATGAAAATATCCCACTAATTGGGGAAGCCAGCCTTATGAACATACTATACAAAGTATGTAATATGGTTTTTGAAAAAAGGAGGCTAGATGGTTTCTCCAAAGTTTCTATAAGTCATGGCAATGCATGATGGGTTAAAAAACCATCATCTGAATTTCCAAGGACAATTAATGCAAGAGA
>NC_141099.1:21565493-21577538 GCF_041138505.1 Cibotium barometz
ATTGAATTAAGTGGGAAAAGTGAAATTCTTGGTATATTAGAATTAATGGATATTTTATCTAAATTTAAAAGAGAAATTTTAGATAAATTTCTTTTATGTATGAGAAATATTTCAATGATAAAAGAGGAATTCCCATGACATTTGAATTCAATCATTTAAATGAGAAAAGTGGAATTCTTGGTATATTGAAATTAATCGATATTTATCTAAATTTAAAAAAGGAGTTTTAGATAAATTTATTTTACGTATGAGAAATATTTAAATGATAAAAGAGAAATTTCCATGACATTTAAATTTAATCATTTAAATGGAAAAAGTGGAATTCTTGGTATATTGAAATTAATGGATATTTTATCTAAATTTAAAAGATAAAATTTAGGTAAATTTATTTTATGAAAAGAGGAATTCCCATGACATTTGGAATGTAATTAATTAAATTCAAAAAGAGAAATTTCCATGATATTTGAGATCCAAGAAATTAAATGAAAAAAAGTAAATTTTTTTAGTATAATTCAATTTATGAATATTTATCAAAAATAAAAATATGGGTAGAATTGATTTTTGTAAATCCCATGAATTCTTTTATTCAAAAGAGGAATATGGAATATAATTCAATTGAGAAATTGAGAAAGAACATGGAAATAGTTGTTGAGAAAAAGAACCTTTATCTAGGCCAAGCAATTTGCAGAACTTTAGAAAAAGTTCCATTATCGTTATCGAAGTAGAAAAAGCTACTAAATGGGAATAAGATGTGATAAGATGTAAATGGGATGCAATAGGATGTGATAAAATGTAAATGGGATGTGAATGGATGTGATAAGATATAAATGGGATGCAATAGGATGTGAATGGATGTGATAAGGTATAAATGGGATGCAATAGGATGTGATAAGATGTAAATGGGATGTGATAGGATGTGATAAGATGTAAATGAGATGCGATAAGATGTGAATGGATGTGATAAGATATGTGAATGGGATGGGATAGGATGTAAATGGATGTAATAAGATGTCAATGGGATGGGATAGGATGTAAATGGATGTGATAAGATGTGAATGGGATGTGATAGGATGTGGTGTGATGAAAATGAATGTGGATGAGATGTGAAGTAAATGGATGTGGATGTGAATGATGAGATGAGAATGAGATGAGAGGATATGTGAAAGGGTGAGATGGGAAGTAAGTGGATGTGGATGTGTATGTGAAAGAATGTGATGTGATATGATGTAAATTGGGATACATGTGAATAGATGATATGTGATGTGAATGGATGTGAATCGGGATAGATGTGAATGAATGAGATGTGATGTGAATGGATGAGATGTGATGGGATGTGAATCAGGATAGATGTGAATGAATGAGATGAGAGGTGAAATGGATGTGGATGTGAATGTGATGTGGATGTGGATGTGGATGAGATGTGATGTAATGTAAAGAGATGTGGATGTGAATGTGATGTGGATGTGGATGAGATGTGATGTGATGTAAAGAGATGTGGATGTGAATGTGATGTGGATGTGGATGAGATGTGATATGATGAAGGGGGATGTGGATGTGAATGTGATGTGGATGTGGATGAGATGTGATGTAATGAAAGGGGATGTGGATGTGAATGTGATGTGGATGTGGATGAGATGTGATGTAATGTAAAGAGATGTGATCAAATGAAAGGGGATGTGGATGTGAATGTGATGTAGATGTGGATGTGGATGAGATGTGATGTAATGTAAAGAGATGTGGATGTGAATGTGATGTGGATGTGGATGTGGATGTGGATGTGGATGAGATGTGATGTGATGTAAAGAGATGTGGATGAAATGTGATGTGATGTGAATATATGTGGATGTAAAGTGATAGATGTGGACGAAATGTGATGTGATGTGGATAGATGTGGACGTGATGTAATAAGGATAGAATGTATGTGATGGAATGGGGATACAACGAATGTGATGAATGTGACTGGATGTGATGTGATGAGAGTCGGGATAAGTGTGAGTGGGTGAGATGTGATGTGATATGATGTAAATTGGGATAGATGTGAATGGATGATATGTGATGTGAATCGGGATAGATATGAATGAATGATATGTGATGTGAATGGATGAGATGTGATATGATGTAAATCGGGATAGAATGAATGAGATGTGAAGTGAAATGGATGTGATTTGATGTGATGTGGATCGGGGTAGATATGAATGGATGGATTGTGAATGAATGTGATGTGATGTGATGAGATGTGATGTGATATGATGTAAATCGGGATAGAATGAATGAGATGTGAAGTGAAATGGATGTGATTTGATGTGATGTGGATCGGGGTAGATATGAATGGATGGATTGTGAATGAATGTGATGTGATGAGATGTGTGAAAAGATGCAGGGGGGAAGAGAGCTTGAGCTCTTGCAAGCACACACACACACTCACAAAACCCTAATAGAGAACACACAAGGTGAGAGGCTGAAAATCTTCTTCTTCTCTACTCAACACTCAACACACCATATACAAGAATAAGAGTACACACAATATGAAAGGTACTCAACCAAATACATACACGGGTTCTCTATAGTGTGAAACCAACTAAATGAGCTGGCGCTATAACTATGCCAGTCTCTAGAGTGGCTGTCACACAGCCTGTCATCCCACTGGCCGCATATCACCCAAGATCTCACCAACCATGCCAGTGGTGTAAGTGCGGGGCCTATCCCCCAGGCGGGTCATCAGTGTCCACTGCCTCACTAGAGCTCGATATCTCAACACTCCCCCTCGAGCTCAACTCCATCTCATGTACACCAAGCGAAGCCCTGAATCTGCGGAGCTTCTCTGTACCCAATGCTTTGGTGAAGATGTCAGCTACCTGATCCTCTGTGCTGACATAAACAAGGTCAAGGTCTCCTGCCAAGACCTTCTCTCTGACGAAGTGGTAGTGGACCTCTATGTGCTTCGTACGAGCATGAAAGACTGGGTTCCTGGCCAACTGTATACTACTAATGTTGTCACAGAAAATGACAACTTGTCTATCCACTGATAGACCCAAATCTGCAAGTAGCTTTCTCAACCAAGCTACCTCACATGCTGCCATAGCAGCTCCTCTGTACTCGGCCTCTGTACTCGATAGAGCAACCGTAGGCTGCTTCTTGCTGCTCCAAGTCACAGCAGCACTCCCCAAAGAAAACATGAATCCACTGGTAGATCTTCTGTCTGAGATACTACCAGCCCAATCAGCATCCGTGTACCCATGTACACATATCTCTGTCCCAGTCTCATAGAATAGTCCACAATGTAAAGTAGACTTCACATACCTCAGTATGCGTCTCACAGCATCCAAATGCGGTTTCTGTGGAACCTGCATAAACTGACTCACCAACCCAATAGCATAGCTCAAATCTGGTCTGGTGATCGTCATGTAGATCAAACTTCCTACTATGCTCCTGTACATAGTAGGATCCTCCAAGATCTCTCCTGAATCTGCACTCAACTTGCCATTCTGATCCAATGGCATAGAAATAGGCTTACAGCCTGTCATACCATACTTGGACAACATGTCCAAGCCATACTGTCTTTGCAGTAATCCAATACCATGTGGTGACCTAATCACCTCAATGCCCAAGAAATATCTGAGCTCCCCCAGATCCTTCATCTCAAACTTCTGTCTAAGCAAGATCTTTACATCAAAGATCTCTGCATCATGGTCCCCCGTAATGATCAAGTCATCTACATAGATGACAACAAGCACAACTCCTCTATCACCATATCTCACATACAGCGAGAAATCTGCATTGGCTACATGAAAGCCAATAGTGACAAGATATTCAGAAATCTTGTCAGACCATGCTCTTGGTGCTTGCTTTAAGCCATACAAGGCTTTCTTCAACCTGCAAACATGCTCAGGGTGACCCACATCCTCATAACCAGGTGGCTGCAACATATACACTTCTTCTTGCAAATCCCCATGCAAGAATGCATTCTTTACATCCATCTGATGTAAAGACCATTGCTTTGACGCAGCCACTGCTATCACAACTCTCACCGTTGCCATCTTGGCAACTGGGCTGAAAGTTTCCTCATAATCAATCCCATATGTCTGCGCATATCCTTTGGCTACCAATCTAGCCTTGTACCTGTTTATGCTTCCATCACTGTTATGTTTAACTTTGTACACCCACTTGCATCCAATGGCTTTCTTGCCTTCTGGCAATTGCACTAAATCCCAAGTTTCATTTCCATATAGTGCATCCATCTCCTCATCCATAGCTTTCTCCCAACACACATTTCCAATAGCCTCATCAATGCATGTGGGCTCTACAACCTGCACAACCTTTGCCATATATGCATAGTGATGTGCCACATAACCATCATATGTAAATCTCTGCACAGGGTTCTTCACTCTCCCTGATCTTCGCAGCTTTTCATTCATGGCTTCCATAGCCTTCTTTACACCAGGTGTTCTCATAGCTGGGATCCCAAGCTCCTCATCAAGGCTCATATCTGAGCCACTAGACTCTCCATCAACATGAGAATGCCCTGCAGAAATGTCAGGCATACCAAGGGGCTCAACCACTTTCTCTTTTCCTTTACGTGATGTACTAATCACATTTGCAGGGCTGGTATTATGACGCAGCCTGCCACTCCATGGTCTATCAATAGACCCACTAGATGAGGACTCTCCTGGTCCACTCAAAGACTGTGATTGCTGACCTGCATTCTGTGCAACCACACTTCCACTCACATCAGCCCCAACAGCTTCTTTTTCAGCAACATACCAGCTGCTCATCTCATCAAACACAACATCCCTGCTTACCCTCAACTCACGTGTAGCAGGGTTATAACACCTGTATCCCTTTTGCTCAAGGGAATATCCAATAAACACACATTTTTCAGCTTTCGGATCCAGCTTAGTTCTCAGCTCATCTGGCACATGCACATATGCAATGCATCCAAAAACTTTCAGATGAGACAAATCTGGTTTTCTGCCAGTAAACCTCTCCTCTGGAGTTACATCATGTATGGCTGCAGTTGGAGTCCTGTTCATGATGTATACTGCTGTAGAAACAGCCTCAGCCCAATAGCAATGCGGCATATTCTTCTCTTCCATCAATGCTCGTGCAATCTCAGCAATGTGCCTGTTTTTCCGCTCAGCAACTCCATTTTGCTGCGGAGTGTATCTGCATGTGAACTGTCTCCGAATACCATTCTTCTTCAAAAATTCAGAGAACTCATTGGAGAAGTATTCTCCCCCTCCATCTGACCTTAGGCACTTAACATATTTCCCTGTTTGCTTTTCAACCAAAACTCTGAAATTCTGAAAGTGAGTGAACACCTCACTCTTCTCCTTCATGAAATATACCCACACTTTCCTTGTGTGGTCATCAATGAAAGTGACATAGTACCTGCAGCCTCCCATAGACACGGTCTTCGTAGGACCCCATACATCTGAATGCACAACATCTAGTGCATTTCTGCTCACATATCTGTTACGTGGAAACACATGCTTTGTTTGCTTCCCAAATTGGCATGCTTCACATATTTTCTGCATACCTTCCACTTTAAATTTTGGCAGCCCTGTCACAATTCCTTTTGTCTGCATAGACTTCAATCTCTGCACATTTACATGTCCAATTCTTTTATGCCATATGTCTGTGTCTGCAACAACTCCTGAACCATTTGCAAACATTGCAGCACTCATTTCAGGCATGTCTACATCCAACGTAAACATTCTGCCCACTCTGTTGCCTTTTGCAACCAACCTGCACTTGTCTTTGAAATCTTCAACATAACACCCATCAGGGTTAAACCGAACCTGCAACCCCTGCTCAATCATCTGGCCAACTGAAACCAGATTCTTTGTTATGTTCGGTACATGAAGTACATCTGCAAGGTACTTCACTTTGCCATCCTGCATAGACAATGGCACATCTCCAACGTGGGCAATTGGATGAGCAGTGTCATCCCCTGTTTCCACAAAACCTGGTCTTTCCGGGTTTTTCATCTCCTTGAACCACTCCCCATGACTCGTCATGTGGTTCGAAGCGCCTGAATCCACATACCATACATTATCTTTTTGTGCTGCATCAACATTTTCAGACATGGCATTCACAACATGCTGCATAACAAACAACCTCTCATTATCCTCATTATTTCTGCTTGAGGATGCATAGTTGTTTTGCTGCACTTTCCCATTTTGCATGTCAGCCTGCTTTTTATAACATTCTGACTGCACATGTCCAGGCTTACCACAATAATAACATTCACGTGCATCATTATACTGCCTTTGCCAATTTCCACGGCGTCTTTGACTCCCCCTGCCTCTGAATTTGCCTCTTCCACCTGCGTGTTGTTGTTGTTGTTGATTCTGGGACTGTTGTTGTTGTTGCTGCTGCTGGTCATAATTCTGATTACCTGTTCGGCCACCTCCTTGACCGCGTCCACGGCCTCCTCTATCTCATCCTCTTCCTGAACTCGTGTAGAAGGCCTGTTGCTCTGAACTGTTTTTGCTTTGTGAAGACTGTTGGTCTTCACCCAAGTTCTTCTCTTCGATAATCAGCATAGACACCAAATCTGTAAAGTTGGGAATGTTTTCCCGAGTCTGAATAGACGTCTTAAACGCCTTGTATTGTGGCCCGAGACCACGTAGACAGACTTCCACCTTGTCATCATCATCTACTGACACACCAATAGATGCAAGGGATTCCACAATACCCTTTATCTTCAACGCATAGTCATTCACAGACATGCTCTTTTTCTCCACAGTATGAAGTTCATTCTTCAACTGTATCTTACGTGCCTTGGTGTTTGTTTCATAAAGCTTTACCAAGGTGTCCCACGCCTCCTTGGGGGACTTGGCATCCTGAATGTGCCCAATCATGGTGTCCTGTATACTAATGGAAAGCCAATACATAACCTTCCTGGCTCCTTGGTTCCAGTCTTTAAACTCTTTCACATCTGCAGCAGTCGGATTTATATCCGGTATCTCCGGTGCCTCTTCATGCTCACCTTCTATGTAGTCCCAATAGCCTTTTCCCATCAGGAAATTCGTCAACCTGAACCTCCAAGCATGGAAGTTATTCTTGTCAAGCTTCTCAGCCACAATCTGTGTTATGCCATCATTAGACATCTTGCCAAACACACAATTTTACCAGAACCTGCACTCTGGTTTTTCCTGCACAAATGCTGTATTTTCTGCACAGCGGTACTGTAGTACTCTCAAATGTCACAACCAGTGACTTCAATGTGCATACATACACCCAATGGCAACTGTAGACCTCTTTGCAGCACCCACAGTGTCTGCACAGTCAATCTGTCTTCCTGCAGTACTTAAAACAGAGTTCTGCAGAGAATCGATGACTTACCCGCAGTGCTCGAAATCGCCTGCTTTCTGAAAAACGGAGGTCCAGACGCGCCCGAAACGCGTTTTCGGCCCGAAAATTGCAGTCCAAAGGACTATATAGTTGCCCAATAGCTTTACTCCCGCGAAGAAAGCTCCTCAATCAGAGATAGTTTGCCGGTGCCTCCCGTAGAGCTCCCGACAAGGGTGTAGTCACCAACACAATAGGGAAGAGTAGTTGAAGCTCTTACCCTCGTACCGCTTCCTGTGGTTCTCTTGCTTGTAGCTCAGCCCTTAGCACGAACCAGGCTCTGATACCATGAAAAGATGCAGGGGGGAAGAGAGCTTGAGCTCTTGCAAGCACACACACACACTCACAAAACCCTAATAGAGAACACACAAGGTGAGAGGCTGAAAATCTTCTTCTTCTCTACTCAACACTCAACACACCATATACAAGAATAAGAGTACACACAATATGAAAGGTACTCAACCAAATACATACACGGGTTCTCTATAGTGTGAACCCGACTAAATGAGCTGGCGCTATAACTATGCCAGTCTCTAGAGTGGCTGTCACACAGCCTGTCATCCCACTGGCCGCATATCACCCAAGATCTCACCAACCATGCCAGTGGTGTAAGTGCGGGGCCTATCCCCCAGGCGGGTCATCAGTGTCCACCGCCTCACTAGAGCTCGATATCTCAACAATGTGGATATGGGTAGATGTGCGAGTGGATGAGATGTGATGAGTAGAAATAAAGATGTGATGAGATGGAAAATGATATGATTAGATGAGCATGGATGAAGGACGATGGGAATACATATGATTGGACTTGGATTAAGTAATGTGGATTGATGTAGAACATGTGGAAAGACGAGAGTTCGTTATAAAAATTGTATTTATGACATGTTTTTAAATGACTGTTTTATGTCAAGAATGTTGGGGAAGTATTTTGACCATCTTGTGAATGAGGTCGTGGAGACCTAAATGATAAAGTTGCAACGGCTGACGAAGAGTCAACGGAGGACGTCTCGCATAGCACGGTCGGCCGAGGTCTTGACCAGCCTTAGTTCGATTTAAATGGTGAGCTTCCAGGTACGATGAATGAGGGACCAAGGAAGCAGCCTATGAGTGAAGCGCTAGGTGACCTGCGAAGGATCCTAGAGGGTGCTGACCATACGGTGCTCGGGCTCTGGGTCGCCGAAGATACCCACACGTGCGTCAAGGAAGATATTGGAACAAGGAGTAAGAGTTGTTTTCTGAATTCCAACATGGATCCGGTTGATTGACCTTGCTGGTCCTCAACGGATGAGTCCATGGCTCTTTTATATGGATCTGTTGGTTGGTCTTGCTGATCTTCAACGAAGAGTCCATCTGGATTTTTATAAGTGAATATCTATACACCAAATTTATGTTATTGCACTATAGGAAAACCTAAAATTGAACAAAGATAGTTCAAACTAACACTCCCTTGGGATGTCTGCAAAAATCTTATAGCATGTAAATGGACCTTGAAACACACCCAAAATTTCCATGTCAGCCACACCACCACCTGGCCTCGACCACCATGACCTATACCTTTACCTCTACCTGAATTGGAGTAGAAGGCCTATTCTGATTTGTTCTTACTTTATGAAGAAGAGTCCTCACCTAGAGACTTTTTTTCTATGATCATCATAAACACTAAGTCCCAAAAGTTGGGAAGATTCTCTCTATGGAGGTCTTGCATGGCTTGTACTCTTTAACAAATCCATTCAGACATACGCTCACTAAATCATCACCTTTCCACTAATACATTGATAGACCCAAGGGATTCAACAATACCCTTGATCTTTAAAGCATACTCATTGATAGACATGCTTTTCTTCTCCACAGTATGAAACTCGTATTTTAGGTGCAGTTTTCTTACATTTGTGTTTGTCTGGAACATCTACACTAGGTTCTACCATGCAACTATTGGAGTGTTGGCATCCTATATATGTTCTATCATTGTGTTTGTGACACTAATTGAAAGCCAATACATGAATTTCCTTACACCTTGGTTATAGTCCTTGAATGTTGTTACATCTGCTAGAGTGATATTCTCTTCAGGGAACTCTGGAGGCTCCTAATTGTTTCCTTCCACATAGTCCCAAAATCCTTTACCCATCAAAAATTGTTCATTCTGAAATTCCAAGAATGGAACTACCGAGGGGATGTCATACCTAAACAAGAAGGGGAAGAGATGATGATGCTCTTAGCTTTGTACCGATTCCTTGCTTAATTTTTTCTTCCCTCCTTAGCTCTCACACAAAACGGAGCTCTAATACCATAAAGAGAATGCAGGGGAAAAGGAGAGCTTGAGTTCCTTGTTGCAAGCAAACACACAAGAGAGAGCTTGAGTTCCTTGCAAACACACACACAAACACAAGAGAGAGGAAGACACAAGAGAGAGATGAATGGCTGAATTTTCTTCTATCTTCTTCTCTTCTCTACAACCATATAATTAAAAACACAATAGTACATACTATAAGGGAAAGTACTCTCCTACAATAACATATAATAGTCAATCCATAGTGTGAACTCGACTATATGAGCTGGCGCTATAGCTATGCCATAACTCTAGTACTTTAAAGTGAAGCCTTTCATCCACTAGCGGCATATTAACCATAATCTCACCAATCATGCCAGTGGCATAAGTGCGGAAGCTATCACCCAGGCGGGTCATCAATGTCCGCAGCATTTCTATTGAGCTCGATATCTCAATAGAAATGATCCCAATCCTTTATGCTTTAGCGTGCACTTTTGTTCTTCATGTTGTACATGAGAACCATGTCCCCAACTTTGCTTTCTTTATCCTTGAGCTTTTCATCAAACCATTGCTTATGCCTCAACTTTTCAACCCACATGCTATAGATTGTATGCAGTCTATGGCTTCTCCTAAGCATTCAAGTTCAAACAATTAATCGGTCAGGATATTTCCTATCAACAACCTTTCCTTGATGGAAATTCTTAGGCTTGGTACTTTTAAAATTCCATGGAAATAACAACATTTGTTTCGTAAGTCAAGTTGAAAGGTGTATTTTCTATGGCCACCTTGTAGGAAATTCTTAGGCTTGGTACTTTTAGAATTCCATGGACATAACAGTATTTGTTTCGTAAGTCAAGTTGAAAGGTGTAGTGTGTATGGCCACCTTGTAGGAATTTCTATAAGTCCATAGAGTAGCAGGTAACTCTTCTATTCCTAATCATTGGTCAAGATAGCACAAATAATCTTGTTGGTGATTTTAGCCTTGGGAGTAATAGGGTGAGGATTTGTGGTGTACTACCATGAATTCACTCAACAAGAACTTGATCACATCAATGAAATGGGTCCCTCTATTACTTACTAGTTCGACAAGTGGACAACCAAATCTAGTAATTATATTCTCAAAGGAATTTGGGTGTTTTTCTGACATCAACCTTTTGTGGTAGCACGGGCCTCAACCCATTTGGTGCAGTAGTTCGGAAATGATAAATTGTGCTTGAGTACCTCGAGCAACTAGACTAATTGGTCCGACAAATTCAATACCCCATTTCTTAAATGACTATAGAAAAACTAAATGGTGCAGGGGCATTCTATTATCATTTGCGGGGCAGTTATGAAAACCAATTAATTACCCTAATATTCATTGTAGCCTTTTACAAATTTTGTTGCATCTCCAAACAAAGTTATCCACCACATGCTTGCTAATAGAACTTTCTTTGTGGTGGTGTCTCTATTGAAATTTGCACTAGCCACACCAGAGTGGGCTTGCTCAAGGACATCAATGTATTTGAATTCCTGAGGACATCACCTCATGCTTCTGATTCCATCTTGGCCTAGTTTGTATAATTGCCCCCCATAAAATCAATTAGTAGGATCTTGTCTTCTTTATTAAGGTATCATGCTCTGTCTTTATTAAGGGATCTCTCTTGGGGAAGACTATTAGACAAAAAACGGATGATCTCTTTAGCCCATTCAAGAATAATGCAAAGTTTGAATAGTAGGGGTTATCAGGTAGTTCATCCTCCACTCTGACCTCCATTAGGGATGCATGACAAGTGGTCAGCATACACATGTTGTAACATAGTGAAATTAAATTGTAACAAGATCAAAAGCCATCAAAAGGCTTATTGACCAAAAGTAAAGAAGTGCTTTGCATTGTTCAATTGGCAGCCTGGCAAAGCTAATAGAGAAATCCATGTTATGCTCTCCCAGTTGTGCCAATATGTAGCCAATTGAAAAAGCCAAGGCATCAATGTGCACGTGGAAGATAATATCACACTTGTTTTCATTTGGAATTGATGCAAAGGTCATCCATGAAAACCTCGAGGAAGTCCCTAAGCTATTCTTTGTATGTTGTGCATATAAGACTTTGGAAGGTGCATGTGGTGTTGGATAGGCCAAATGGCATAACTATGGATCCTTGTGATGATAAGTGCCCCATTCCATGGCAAATACATTCTTATTTTGATAGTTTGGGTCTATCTCTACTTGGTTATAACCCAATAACCCATCAAGGAAGTTGTAGGCCTCCTTGCTTGTGCTACTCGTCTTTCCAGCACATGCTTAGTATGGCAATGGGTAATGATCTTTTATGATGGCTACGTTAATCTTTTTGAGGTTAACACTCGTCTTTCCAGCACATGCTTAGTATGGCAATGGGTAATGATCTTTTATGATGGCTACGTTAATCTTTTTGAGGTTAACACAAACCC